>NC_037686.1:69245601-69260675 GCF_003255815.1 Theropithecus gelada
TTTTTTTTTTTTTTTTTTTTTTTTTTTTTTTTTGCAGGGGGGACGGAGTCTCCCTCTGTCGCCCAGGCTGGAGTGCAGTCGCACGATCTCGGCTCATTGCAACCTCCACCTCCCGGATTCAAGTGATTCTCCTGTCTCAGTTTCCTGAGTAGCTGGGATTACAGGCACCACCACCACGCCCAGTTAATTTTGTATTTTTAGTAGAGATGGGGTTTTGCCATGTTGGCCAGGCTGGTCTCAAACTCCTGACCTCAAATGATCCACCCACCTCGGCCTCCCAAAGTGCCAGGATTACAGGCACGGGCCACCGCACCCGGCTGGTTTTTACATTTTTAAATGGTTGGGACTAAAAACAAAATCAAAAGAAGATCATTTTCTGACATGTGAATGGCACAGAACTCGGATGTCAGGTGTCTGTAAGTAAAGTCCATCTCTTCGCTGTCAGGCTGCCTCGGGCTGCTCCAAGCTATGAGGCCGGTCCTATCAAATACTATCCGGTCCTTTACGGAAAACGTTTGCTGACCCCTGCCCTGGAGTTCTGCAAATACAGACCCAGGCTTCTGAGCTGAGGAGGGTCTGGCTCAAGCCCCTTTTGGAACCGCACGTGGGCTGACCTAGGATCCAAGGCCACTGAGTCCGGTCAGAGGCAGGACGGGACCAAGTCCCACCAGCTCACTGGGATGGCTACAGGTGACCCAGGAATCTTTTTGGCATCAAATTCTCTTTAGATCACTCTCTTAAGTTTCTCATTTGTGATGAATTAGTCAAAACTTTTGCTTATTTTCAGAACACAGCAGGCCCACAGACAGGCTGGGGACCCCAAAGGGGCAGACAGCCTGTCCCAAGCCCCTCTTGGATGATGCTTCAGAAACCCCAGCCATCTAGAAAGAGGAAGGGTGGAAGGACACTGGTCTCCCATAGTGTCATCTCTAAAGCTCTATCATCCCAAATGGCTCGGACCAAAATGAAATGAACGCCACACACGGTAAGAAGCATGACAAGGGTCGGACACTCAGGGAGATGGCCCAAAAGGTGGGCTGCTTAATAACTGGTGGTGGGACTTTGATGAAGTTACTTACCTGTGCAGGCCTCAGTGTCCTCTCGGGTAAAAGGGGGTGGGAATTACTACCTGTTTCCTAAGACCTGTGCATACTGAATAATACATATAAAGAACTCGAAATAACTCTCTCTTCATAGTAGGCACTTGATCAATGTTTGTTGAAAGGAAATGAGCGCTGGTGGGCTACTTATTTGGGGAACTAGTTATTGAGGCATTTGCCCAATTTGATTCAAGTTCGTAAGTTCGTAATGAAAATAAAATTTATATTAATTTAATGGGAAACAGTAATGTTGATAACTTACAGCATACTGTCATCGTGATTCAAAAAGTAGTTCTCAATACCTTGTATTTTGTTCTTATGCCCTTGGCTTTTTGTATCAAAGTAACCACAAGGAACTACTTTCCAAAAGCTACAACAGCATTTGCCGTAAGAATGTTACTGAAGGCACCGTCTATGTAAGAATACATAGCCTGTATTAAAACAACCAGTATTAAAGTCAACATTCAGAAGTTTACCTTAGCACTAATGCTAAAAGAGGCTTTTCCTTCATGTGAGAACTGATGCATTTTTTTCCTGAGAGTCAATGCAACACATCAACGGCTATGTTTTGCTTTTTGTTTTAGGTGCCAGGAAGCTCACATCCTAAGTTTTGGTTCACATCTACCAATGGGAAGGAATCCTAAGATGTACATATGTGATCCAGCTCTTCCCCTCATTGAAATCTATTATTCCATTGCCCATTCTTATTTTTGTTTGTATTTTACTACAGATAGTCTCCAACTTAGGAAGGTTTGACTCACACTTTTTCAAGTCTACCAGGTGAAGAAGCCACAGGCAGTCAGCAGAAAGCAGTAAGCTGCTCCCTCTGCAGGCCCCGCAGCGGCAGCCCCACGATCTCCAGGGTGGACACTGGCACTTCACAGTGACCTGCGCTTCCAGGTGCCCTTGTCCAACCATCGGCTAACATTTACCCATTCCAAGCACAGGTAAGGTAGGTGAGGCTATGCTACCATGTTCAGTAGACTGAGGTATATCAAACGCATTTATGATTTAATGGTATTTTCAACTTACGATGGGTTTCTGGGGAGGCAGCCCTGTCGTAAGTTAGGGAGCGTCTGTCTGTATCTAACGTGTGACCTTACGTGCACGCTTCATTCCCTCATAGGTAGAAACAAGCAAACTATTATTACCAACATACAAATAGTGAGATTTCCATGACCAGATACTCAAATGAGCCTGCAAAAATCCTCACATCACAGCCTACAGGATGACGTCCATAAATCACTACACTGATTTGTCTTTGCATTTCTTCATTTACATTGGTCCTATTTTGAGAAATGTCTAGAAAGGTAGCAACATCACCTTGTACATAGGTTCAGGTAAATAATGAAAAGTACTCAGTACTGTCCTCTTAAGAAAAGGAAAAATAAATTCTAAATTTACTAATTATTTCCTCTTCAGAAAAAAAATCTAGGGTGTTGGCTACGTTTGCTCACGTTGAGAATCCAAAGGCCACTGTTTCTTAAGTGGCTCTTGCACAACAAAGAAAAACTACCAGCTCCCTGGCCCAGCTGCCTGCTTTGCTGAAGAAGGCAGGCGCAGTGGAGACTCCTCCAGGAGGCGTCTAATAATCTGCAAAGGTCCAGACAGCAACCCGGGGCAGACACAGCTCAATCCGGCCAACCCGACCATCAGAAAGGAAGGAGGAGGAGGCACGCCTTCCTGGATTCAGCTCTCTGGGGTCCCCAACACCTCCTCTTAGTGGCCATCTTGTCCACTGGCACCAAAGCTGAGCTCAGAGGAAAGCACCTGCCCTGATCCAGTCTGTCTCTGCCGCCTCCCTGCCCACTCCTGTGGGACGCTCCCTCTCGGCATCTGTCCGTCATCGGCATCTGTCTGTCATGGGGCATCTGCCGCACCACACTGCAAACCCACCAGTGCCAAATGTCCCCCATCAGCCGGCCCACCCGCACTTCATCTTGCTGGCTTAAGAAGGTGAGTCTCAGGGCCCAGCAGTCTATCAGAACTGACCTGGTCTTCTCTGACCCCTTTCCCTATGACTTTTTGGTGACTTTTTTTTCTTTTAAGATTTTCTGTATCTGACATTGGTCACTTACACTCTGTATTTACTGCACTCTTATTAAAAATATGTTACTGTTGGTGATAACCATTGGGTTTCCCAAGAAAACCTGTATCCTGGCACCCACTGCAGGGCTGGGAATCTGTGCAGACAGCTGCCTGGTCTTTGGTGACCAGATTTTCCACGTTCCTCCTTGAGCGCTGCCATGTGACAGCAGCCTCAGACGGCAACAACTGGTCCAGTACCCAACTCGCACAATATCCCCGTGGAAAGATGCAAACATTTACTCAATATGTTTCTCTCTGTGGAGCAAGCTCTAAGCATCCAAGTGAAGCTCAAGGGGGGCTCTCTCCACACTGCCCTAAACACCTGGTTATATGCCGGGTCCACACTTGGCACTGCTGACTCAGCACGACAACACGCTTACCAAGTTCCTTTTCAGAGTGGACTTTCACCTCCCCTTATCCTGTGCATTCAGCACAGTGTAGGGAGAAAAAGGCTAAGCTGGGAATCAGGATGCCTGGGTTTGAGCTCTGCACCATTCCTGCGGCCTTGGCTCAGCTATTAAATCTTTCCACATTTCAGTACCTGTAAAATGTCAGGATTCACTCACAAATCATCTCTAAGTTTCCTGCACTTATAACACATATATGATTCTCTATATTAACCTTCTAAAACAAGTCCAAATACAAATAACGTAAATTTACAAAGAAATGTAAACAATCATGAAAGCAAATGCTTCCCTTCATGGTCATCACACTGAGTCAATGAACACTCCTAACATAAAACCATACTCTAAAATGGCAGCTGCCCTAACCCTGTTTGGGCCAAGAAAGTGCAGGGATCTAAATGGAGGTTTCCTGGTCCAAAACATCTAAAAATGCTTTCCACAATGGTCTACCATTCCCCTGACAGGATTTAAGGAGGGCTGCCTAAAATGCACGCTCTCAAGGGCCCCCTTAATGTTCATGGCTAAGCAAAAGGCCTGGTTTGTAAATCATCTCCCACACACATGTAAAATCCCAAATTCTAACTGTAATAACTTTCTTTTTTAATCAATACCTACACTTTGAAATATGTAAATATTAAGAAAATTAACCTTACTTTCTAAAGTTCAAATTCTTAACAGCCCATAATCTTTCATCAACCTAGAAAATAACTGATAAGCCAACCTTCCTGCAAAACCATTAACAGATTCTGCTTTTCTGTCACCAGGGTAATTTACTGAGGCTAATTTTAATCCTACCACTAAACCACTAATCCCATGACTCTACAGAATTGTCCCCAAGTTTATGTTGCTACGGCAAGTACTTTCACATGAGGAATTCACTTACTTATTAATACTAAGTGTTTTATTTTTTAAGTTGGTTTTAGGAATGAGATCATCTTGCTTGCCTCTCATTTTAAAAAGTAAAAAGCCATTTTTGAAAAAAGGAAGCCACGTGAGCACCTGGGGTTGGACTGCACTCAACACAACAACGTTAATGTAAATTATGCTTGGTGTTACTCAAAAGGACAAATTATCATCATTATGCTAATGGTCATGCTAAAGACATGAAAAGCTTTGAAATGATTCATCTAAATCTGGTGGGAATATGATCATCAATGTGAATGATGGTATTTTCTCAAACTGGCATAAAAATGTTCTGTCTGTGTCACTGATAATGTCAATATAAATGATGCATCACCAAAGGCAACGTGCACTCACACGCTCTACGCTCACGTTCCCAGAGCAAAGCCCCAGCCCACCTTTCAGTCCACATACGCCTTGCTTTGGGGACACACATGTGGATGAGTAGAAATTTGTTTACTTCTTTTGTAAAACAGAGAAAACGGGATGATTAACGCTAACAAGACTGAGACAACGAGAGAGGTGTCTGGAGACACATTTGCTTTGGTGTCGACTCGACAGCCATACAGAACGTTTAAAATGGAGGTGGAATCTTCTGTGGCGTTCCGTATTGATAAACTCCTGCAACACGGCTCTTATGCGAGCCACCCTGTGAATTCAACACAGGTCTCCCCAAAAACCCAAACCAGCATGTGTAAACAAAACATAGCCTAAGTGAAAACATCTCAGTTCTGCCTGTAGATAATTCCAGGGCAGTGCCACAGAAGCTCAGGAGAACTATTAAACAGGACTGTCCATGTGTTCGTTCATTCACTTCTTTAAAAAAAAAAAAAAAAAAAAAGATGGAGACAAAACCTAAGTCGTTACGACAAAAATAATAATAATAAACATACTTTTTTGCTCTAGATTAAAATCACCGGAATAATCAGGAACTAAACAGTGAATCTTCTCTTTCAGACCTGCCCAACTCTTAGCCTTATTTGTGACCAGCAGAAGTCTTAACCACTCATATTCAAGTCTGTGTTTTCCTGAATTAACACAGTCACTCAGCATTGAACGGCAAACTATTTCTCACAAAAATTATATCAGGGGAAAAAAAAGTGAAACTTGTTCACTAAACCCTTAAGTATCAACTGAGTAAGAATCTGCTAAAGCCACAAACGACCTCTCTGTACAAGTTTCAATGCATCATTTACTGTACTAAATTTCAAAGAACATTCTCAAATGCTGAAATAAATCAATGCCCAAACACAGCGTCTCGTCAGCTCATGCAATATAGGTTAAATAGTACCATATGGCAAAGACAGACACATGCTGCCCTTTTCTGAAACAAAGAAAAAAATTCTTAAACAAATGTCCTTTACTTTCACATGGGAAGAGTGAGGGATTAGAGAGTTCTTCAAGTGTTAATAGTGCTGAAAAATTTTTAACTCTTAGCCATTAACAAGAAATTATAATTTTAATAGAGAACCTTGATTTTTAAGCCTGTCTTTAACTGTGTCCTGAAAACGAACACCACATCTTCCTCCACGCACACCATCTCCTAAAAAAGCAAGAAAATAACAGGACAGCTGTATCCTGGAGGCTGAGCCGGCACCAGTCACTCCCCAGGGCGGCGAGAGACGTTGTCTACCTGGTTTTGAAGGAAAAAAAACACCAGATTCCCTCTGCCTTGAAAATAACAAAACACACAAAAATCTCATCCTATTTTCACCACTCAGTTGAGGAATTGTCTGGATTTCACAATTATATACGATATATATCTCTTCTTGGCCCAGTAAATTCTGAGATTCTACAGACTTTGTTTACTTCCTGACCAAGGTTGGGGGGGAAGGTACAGAAACAGGAATACAAAGTAAATCTACCAGAATTAACAAAGAGTTAAAATACAGTATATGGTAAGATGTATCTAAACCTACTATGGTTGTCTTTTAAATAATTTTTCCTACTCTCCTGCTTGTGTTTTAGTCATTACTTAACATATATTTACATGTTTGCTTTCTAAAAATAGTTGCATTTCTAATTACTCCTGCTTTGTAATTTTCAGTACCATTTGAATTAAAGATTAAATGCCAGATCTTTTTTGGAAATGACTTTTAAGGCATGTTGAGAGCCACAAATTACACTTCTTTACAATTCGAATGTATACCACTGGAAAACATCTCATGCTAGACATAAATACGATGATGGCTCTAGCTTTGGAAAGAGAAGCTTCAGCTGTTCAAGTCACGTGTGGCCAGATGCAGAGCATAAGGAATGCAAAACAGACAGTTGCAACTGCTGGTTTTTACCAGTCCATCTAAAATACACTTCATATACTTTAGTGGATACTAGAAATTTCAAATACAAACAATGCATTTATAGCCCTTATAAATGTATCCTTCTTTATACTATTCATAGCTATTTAAGTCATTCCCCTAAAATATTCTTGTTAGAAAAATTAATTTTAAAATAAAGATACTTTTTAAAGAACAGAAAGAGACATTCTAAAGTCAAAGTTGTTCTTTATTCCTCCTCCTCCCATAAGGTTAATTTTATTAATCATTCATAAATGTAAGTATTTGATATGATTCTTTTCTTAAAAGGGGTTTGTGACTTTTCAAAATTCCTGAAAATCACATGATTTTGATAGTTCTCGTCCAATGGTGGGTGGGAGGGTGGTCTTAACTGAGGGCAGAGGTCATTCCTCTATCAAAGAGAATGTCCCGCCCCACTCCCAAACTCACTGGTTCCTGGGACCAGAGAGAACCCAGGCCAGGGCTTCCATTTGAAAAATGCTATCTTCTCTATGGCCCCTAGATACATTCCCATCATAGGCTGCTGCCACTACACTTTCGGCCAGTCAGGTGGAAGGACTGAGGATGGGAGCCCCAGGAGGGGAGGGAGAAGAAGGGAACAGCTACACTGTCAGCTCATGCCACCAGTTAGCCACCAGCCCAAAAGGAACCTAACCAAACAGTGGAACAACCAAATAATCACTGCTGCACAAACAGAGGCTTGTCCACAGCCCCCACCTCCATCTGCCTCTGAGAACCTCCACATCCCTCGGTGCCTCTCATACACAGGGAGATGTAGTCCAACCATCACCCACTCAGACCTCACAACGGATGCACAGTCTGACACTACAATTCACTTGAAAAATGCAAATCTAAATGACATGCAGTTCCCAACAACAGGGTAGGGGCCGCTTCCAAGGTCCTGTGAGCTAAACACAGTAATAAAATTAGTCCTTCACGTTTAGCCATTAACAGTGCTGGAAGTGAAGCTCTAAGGTGCCAAATCGAAGGCCGCCAGGAAAGGCCTTTTTGCAGGATGCTAGTTAGGCAGTAAATGCAAATTCAGGGAAGTAAGGATGTGCTAAGGAAGTCAGAGCGGCACACGTCCAGCTCCCTGAGCAGTGAACAAACCCACAGATATTCTTTGCACTACGTTCAGTAAGATAGGCAACTGAACTTTTCCACAGCTTCTAGAACTTTTGAGGGGGAGGGGTCGGGACAGCAAAGAGATGCATTTTTGAAAGAACTAATTGACTGTGTCAGAATAGCTTCATCCAAGCACTAAAATGTATAAACATTCACAGCACGAAAGATGTCTGCTTTTGAAGAAGAAATGTTACTTCCAAGTTCAAGCATTTATAAAGCAGATACCTAATCAAATACATTTAACTTTCTTCCATTACAGTTATATTCCTAATAATTAAATCCATGTCTATCACTGAGAAAGTCACACATCTCCAGTTAAATTTGGCCAGCTGAAAACCAAAGAGAAAGTTGATCGTGTTTCCTGCACATTTAACAGCAATGCCTTCTTCAGTCAGAATCTAGTAATAAGCGAAATACCATTTTTAATTAGGTAATTAACACAAGTCCTTTTCTCCTGAATTGAAAATGGAGTAAAAAACAAAACAGTTCCTGTCTTCAACATTTAAACAAGCATATTATACAGGAAAGTGCACACGTTTGGACAAGCTCCCTGCTGCAGAATGCAGTCAGCTTATATTTCAGTCTCTATCTCTACGGCATTAAGGTATAATGCAGCTGAAACTCTAAACACAGTCTCCAGTCAGACTTACAACCACTCCCACCAAATTCTTTTTAAAAGACGCCTTCTCTTAAATTATGAATAAGACCAACATGTATTCTGGACAATGAATAAATAAAAATCCACAACCACCCAATACAATGAGTACTAGTTTTTCAAGAATAATCCATGACTAAACTCTACGTCAATTGCTAGGCCATGTTATCCTTTTTCCCCATTTGGTAAGACTGAAAACCATCTGTTGGAGCATACCTCATTTCAAAGTATTCTTTAAAGAAGTCTCCTTTCCTTTTTCACATATGCTGCTAAACTTAATCACATCAAATGCTTCACTTATAAAACTCAAATATCTCCTTGCAGGAGGAAGTTAGGTAAATGGAGTTAAAAGTTTCATTTATGAAAGTGAAGACAAAGTGCTTTTCACATTGTGACCTCTTTTCAAAGACCTCTCTCATTCCCTTCAGTCAATTTTGGTCTCTGGGACAACATCTTACAAAAAAAAAAAAAAAAAAAAAGTTAGAAATGTAGGACTTCAGGGCTCCAGGAAAAATAAAATCTCTGAATTAGCAGACTCTGAAGGTTGTTCACAAATAACAATGGGAAAACATTGGTGAGGTAAACTATTCTCAGGATGTCAACAATTCATAGCAGACACATTTCTCAAAGTTCTTGATCTAGTGTATTTCAGGATATTAAGCCATTTGGAAAGATTATTCTAATAAACAAAAGCTTTCCGAAATAAAAATAAGCAGAACTCCCATCTCTCTCTGCATTGTTGAAAGCTGTACACACTAAACCTGCTATTTTGGTGTTGTTTCATTTTAGAGAGGCATTCCCGTTCCTCTTGGTTAGTTTTGTTACAGATCCACCGGGATTATTATTTTTTTAGAAGGTTAACGTGCTCTGGTGTTTCACTATATTCAAATTAGCAAGTGTAAGAAAACAAAGTCATACTAATGAATTAAGAAAAACATTAGACATGCTTGTACCTTACACCAAAATTCAAATTCAATTACCAAAATACTTGTGAGTCTTACACAGAGTTGAATTCATCCCAGAGCCCATTCAAGATGGCCATGGGGGTCACTCCTGTGAAACTAAAGATGTCCTCCTATAAGTAACCCAACTCTCAAACTCCTGACACCATGGTAGGCTCCTACGCAGCTTCACTCTCCAATTTTACTAAGAGGGGGCGAGGGGTTCTCAGACCCATGCACAATAGTGGTGTGCGGTATATTTAATTCTGGCTGGTCTGTGTAAATATAAATAACAGTTACTTGACGACATAATCAAAGAATGCAAGTGAAAACGAAGCTGGAACAAACAAATGACAAAATGAGCTCTTTTTATTTTACATGGTAGTAGCCAGTATCCTAATAAATAACATGCATGCCTAGCTCTTTTAAGTAACACATCCCTAAACCAAAATACTTCAATCATATTAATAGGCTGGTTTTTAAAAAAAGCTGAAAAAGCTCCTTTTGGGAGCCTAGCCCCCTCTGCATCTACTGGAGTCATTATCTTTAATAGTATTTAGTCCATAGCCCCATGGTGAACGTACATCACTCAGCTTTTAAATCACCTTCAATCAAGATTCGAGACTGCATGGCAGGTTGACAGGCGCAATGCCTTTCTGCTGTATGTGTAAGTCGGATCCCCACTAAAGTTCCTTTTGTGACTTGCTGGTTAAGTCAACACGGCGAGTGGACCGGAGGGTCCGAGGGCTCCCTCCTTTGTTACGCAGGGGACACCCCTGGAAGGCCAGCTCAACGCCCACGGGCACATCTGGGCTTTTCCAGGCAGTCCACAGAGCCATCCCCGGCCTCTTTACCGCCGAGACACTGTGAGGTCACACACGCAGGACACAAAACCCGCACGCAGCAGCCCCTCGCGAGGCGCCCCGAGCCCGGGTGCCCACCGCCAACTCCCACCCCAAATCCGCTCGCGGGCGCAGGACCGGTTCAGGTGTGAACACTTATGTAATCGTCCTCGGGGCCACGCCTTTCCCACCGCCCCACCTCCGCCAGAACAAAGTGAAGTTTAAAATAGAAACCAATTACCTGGCCTCCGCCGCGCCTCGGCCCCCGGAGCCCGGTCCACGCCGCCGCGCGGACCCCCGCCTGGCCCGCAGCCCAGCGCAGACCCCAGTTCCGGACCGGACCCGCCCCCCTCCCCGGCCCCGGCCCTCCACACCCCCATCCGCTCGCTCCCCCCTCACCCCGCGGCCTGCCCTTCCCCCCGCAGCCCCCTCTCCTCCTCCGGGCCTCGCTCCCGCCCCCGCCGGCTCCCCGCGCCCGCCCCGCTCGCCCCCGCCCCCCGGCCCGCACAGACCCCCGCCTTTGTTATGGTGCGAAGTTGGGCTGTGGGTCCGTCTCTTTCACTTCTTGGGTTACAGTGCAGCCGTGTGACGTCCGCTCCACATGACGGGGGCGGGGGGCGGGGGGCGGGCGCCGGGGGGCGGGGGCGGCGGGCCAGGCCCTCCCCGTGCTTCTCCGCCCCTTCCCGCCCCGCCCACGGCCCTCCTCCTGGCAGCCCAGCAACAAGCGGCCACCGCCCCCACCCCGGGGCGGGCAGGTGAGTCCCCCCGCCCCGACCCGCCCCCAGCCCACACGGCCGCCCCGCGCTCCCGCCCCCGGCCCCTGGCCACGCGAGCCCCAGGACCCTCAGTAGCGCCCCAGCGCCGCTGCAGCTCAGACACACCGAAATAGGAATGATTTAATCCAACGACACCTCCCAGGGCTGCCCAGTCCCGGTTCCGCCAGCTCCTGAGATTGGGGAGGGGCAGAATCAGGTGGAACTCGGATTGGGGGGCGGAAATGGCCCGAGTGGGAGGGAAGGCGCGGGGTCGGATGCTACCTTGTAACCGAGTTAGGTTCCTGCAGAAAGGAAGGACGAAGGTCGTCCACGGACCCTCGGGTGACCTCGGCGCGGCCTGGTGGCCAGGAACACCCGTGCGTGGACGAGGTCCCTTCCGGGGGTCTCCCTGCAGGGGTCTCCAGGGAGGAAGTGGGCACGTGGGTCCTTAACCTCTCCATTGCATCATCCCCATCCCGGTGGGTACAGAAGCGCAGCAACCCCGCGATGCTCCCGGAAGACACCGCGTCTCCAACATTTACACGGAGATGGTGCTCGGCTCAGGTCGGGTCCGTACGCTTCCCGAGGTGCGTACTACGAGAGCCACACACATCACTACCGATATTCCTGGGAAAGTCGGTGCCACAGTAAGTCAGCTACAAGCGTGGGGTGGCCGGTGACGCGCTCTGCCCGTGAATACGCCCATTGTGCAGGGCAGACGCAGCCAGGGCGCAGCGTTCAGGAGGCGGGTGGGCAGCCGAACTTTCACTAGCCACGAGCGCTTCACCTTCTAGAATTTGCCAGGGACTAAGCATCAACTCCCAGTGAGAAAATAAAATGTGAAGTTGGAAGACACATGCTGCCCTTCACTTTTGTACGGAGTTCACATCAGTTTCAGCAATCCGCGTTCTCAGTTCGCTTTGCCCGGGCGAGTGGGCTCCATCACCTGGACCAAAAACGCACCAGGACGCGCCTGCCCGGGGCAACGAGGCCGAAGAAACCGCACGTTTCGAGTCCCCAGTTGCTGAGAAACAATCACAGCCCTCCTCTTTTCTTTCCCTTCTGCAGGTTCCGACCTGAATCCGAAAGTGCTTCTAAATCCCATGCTTCACAGAACGTTCGGAAGGGGAGGCGCTCCGTGGGGGCTGCTGCGTGCCCATCCATGTAGCTGAACCGACTCGAATAAAAGCGTGTCCACGTCTACATCACACATCTGTGTAAATGCAGAAGCCTGCGGATGCGCGGAGCTGGCCAGACTTCACAGTGTGCAGACACATGGGCTCATGCACGCGCGCGCGCTCACACACACTCACACCCCAAATTACCTCCGGGATGGAGAAAGCCGCTGCGGATTGGCCAGCAGAGCCGTCACTCATGCCCAGGGGGCAGGGAGACTTCGCAAAGCTGTTTCCTTTTTTTTTTTTTTTTTTTTTCCTCTGCTCTCCTCCCTACCGTTTCATTTAATGGTAAAACAACAGCAGAGCTCTGAAAGTTAGCCATCTGCGCGGAGTTTGCCTTCTTTAAGGAGGGAGGCGTCAGACGATATCCATTTAAATATATTTTGTACTTCCACAAAGGATGGAAAGGGAAATTAACGAAGGGAGTGGAGGCGGAAAGGGAGCTCCGAGTAAGAAGGAGGGGTCATCCCGCGGGGGGGGGGGGGGGGGGGGGCCGAGGGCCAACGCAGGGGAAAGAGTTGTTCTCTACACCGAAAAGGGACTTTGACCTTCCATTGATCTCTCAAAATTAAAAAACGTTTCTTCACAGGTCAGATTGCAAAAAACGCTCGTTCCTAATTTATGAACTCGTCGTTTTGATTTTATTATTTAAGCATGCGCCAGCAATCGTGTTTCCTTAAGAAAGAACTGACCTATTTTTGGCTGGAGATAAACGATCATGTTAACAGATGTTAATCTTGTAATCTGTTTTTCCTGTAAGCACTTTACCTACCCGGGTTTCAGACCTTAAAAATAACATCTTTTCCAAAAAGACCTGACGTCACAATTCACTCCCTGAAAAATCACACTCCCCCTCCGGTTTCTTCCCCTGCAATGATTTCAAAGACATTAAATCTTTTCCACTTTATAAATGCTGATCTGTTCTGCCTCTACTCCCACAGGCTCTTATTTGCATTTCAAATTCCACAGGTTACACCAGTCGCCTTTTCAAAAAATGTAAACCAACAATGAAGCAGCAAATGGCTTTTTGTGCATCTGGATTAAATAAAGCACAGAATGAATATATTTGAAAAGAGGACTGCGCAAGTTGATCTTTGCACACCCAGAGACCCAGTGACTCTTTATCAGCGGAATGAGTAAGACACACAGCCCCCAGAGCTCCCTGTCTGATCCCGGTCTGCTGCGGGAAGCTTATTAACGCTGATAATAGATGGGGCTGACTTACAGACCCACATTTTTCGGATAAAAGGCTGGTTCCCTCTGGTCCCTAATTGCGGGGGTCCACTGGCTTTCCTCACCGCACACATAAACTGCTGCTTTTAAATACCCCACTCGGCTGCAGTTTAACAAACTTATTCATACAAAGTTTCTTTAAAACTTGAGGCGGTTTAATCTAAATACTGATCGTAACTATTCAGTCTGTTAGTTCTCCCTGGAAATGGCAGCGGAGGCGCCTCCCCCCACCTCCCGCCCAACCACACACACCCCACCGCATTCTTCCTTCATACACCCGGGTTCATCTCGCCACCGAGGCCTCCCCCACCCGCACCCGGCGGGGCGCAGCTCCGAGGAGTCCCTGCCCACCCCTCTCCGAGTCGGTGCCAGACCCTCGCCCCCACCCCCACCCCCGCCCGAACTTCCCTTCCAGGACCTCTCACTTCTTTAACGTTAGGGTCACTTAGAAGCTCCCCGCAGACTGGCAAGCAGCCGGGGAGGGGGCCGTAAAAAACAAGGCCACCCCCCCTCCACGCAAATACGTCCCCTAGGCAGCAGCGCGCGGTGCCCACAGGCATCGATCCCATCCGCCAAACCCTTAATAATTGAAGCGGCTCCTCGGGCCCGCAGCCCCATCACCCACCTTCATTAGCCGGAGCGTTTTACTTTAAAGTAAGGCAATTTGCTCTTTGTCTCCTAATGGATGGAGAGCGCATCCGAGCTCCCCTCCTCCCGCGTCGCCTTTGACGAAGTGTACAAAGCCAGAGCCTCTTCCGCGCTCCCACCCCGGCCCCCACCCCGCCCCTCCACTGCGGTAAAAACCACCTCCCGGGCGCTCGCCCCGCCGCCCGAAGTTGCATCTTCCCCTATCCTGGAATTGCAGAGCAGAGCAACTACCCACAGGGAAAGCCAAGTAGCCCTCCCCGCGCCCGGGGGGCCCCTCCCCGGCGCACCCCCCTCCCCGGCGCCTCCCCACCACCCCCAGCGGCGCACACCAGAGTCCGGGGCACGTCGGGGCTCCGGGCCCCGCGCCCACCGCCCGCCCGCGGCCCCTGCGGCGCAGCCCTCCCCCCGCCCGCGGCCCCTACCTTGGCGGGGAGGCGGCGGGCCTGGGGAGGAGGACGCGCACGCCCCGCGCATCTGAAGGTGAAGCCGAGCCCCCGCGGCGCGGAGCCGAGCGCTGCACTAGACCGACCGCGCCAGCTGCGCCCGGGCGCGGGGGACGCGCGAGGGCGCGCGGGGCCCACCACGCGCCCGGCCCCCTCCCCGCGCCGCCCGCGCGCGCCCTGGACGCGCTCGCCCTGCGGGGGCCCCGGCGCCGGCCGGGCTCGGGGGGCTGCGCGGCACGGAGAGGGGGCCGGGCGCCCACGGCCAGGCACAGGCCGGAGGCTTCCCCCAGCCCGGGAATGGTCTGCCCTGTAGGAAACGCACACTCCACTATTGTCTCATCAGCACAAAGTTCTGCCACACTGCGGGGACAGTCTGGAGGCTTGCAGTGACTCAGACACAGCCAATTCCTCCCCTAATAGCACTGAATCACGATTCCAGCGACCAGTGGTCGCCCCTCGTCAAGG